>NC_034194.2:1558010-1575952 GCF_002021735.2 Oncorhynchus kisutch | reverse complement strand
GACGGACAGAGAGAGGACAGAGAAGAGGACAGAGAGAGAGAGGGACAGAGAGAGAGAGGGACAGAGAGAGAGAGGGACAGAGAGAGAGAGGGACAGAGACAGAGAGGGGGACAGAGACAGAGAGAGAGAGAGACGGAGAGAGAGACAGAGAGACAGAGAGAGAGAGAGAAGAGAGAGAGAGAGAGAGACAAGAGGAGCCAGAGACAGAGAGAGAGACAGAGAGAGGAGAGAGACAGAGAGAGAGAGAGAGACAGAGAGAGAGAGACAGAGAGAGAGAGACAGAGAGAGAGACAAGAGCAGCAGAGACAGAGAGAGGACGACAGAGAGAGAGGACAGAGAGAGACGGACAGAGAGAGGCGACAGAGAGAGGGACAGAGAGAGGGACAGAGAGAGGGACAGAGAGAGGGACAGAGAGAGGGACAGAGAACGAGAGGGACAGAGACAGAGAGAGACAGAGACAGAGAGAGACAGAGACAGAGAGAGAGAGAGAGAGAGAGAGAGAGAGAGGGACAGAGAGACAGAGAGACGGAGAGAGAGACAGAGAGACAGAGAGAGAGAGAGAGAGAGAGACAGAGAGAGAGACAGAGGAGAGAGACAGAGAGAGACAGAGAGAGAGACAGAGAGAGAGACAGAGAGAGAGACAGAGAGAGAGACAGGAGACAGACGAGAGAGAGACAGACAGAAGAGAGAGGAGAGAGAGACAGAGAGAGAGAGAGAGAGACAGAGAGACAGACAGAGAGACAGACAGAGAGACAGACAGAGAGACAGACAGAGAGACAGACAGAGAGACAGACAGAGAGACAGACAGACAGAGAGACAGACAGAGAGAGACAGAGACAGACAGAGAGAGGGACAGACGGACAGAACAGAGAGAGGGACAGACGGACAGACAGAGAGAGGGACAGACGGACAGAGAGAGGGACAGAGAGAGGGACAGAGACAGAGAGAGGGACAGAGACAGAGAGAGACAGAGACAGAGACAGAGAGAGGGACAGAGACAGAGAGAGACAGAGACAGAGACAGAGAGAGAGACAGAGAAACAGAGAGACAGAGAAAGAGAGAGACAGAGAAAGAGAGAGACAGAGAGAGACAGAGAGAGAGGCATGTGGTGTCCAACTACACACCACAGGAGGTTGGCGACCACCTTAATTGGGGAGAACAGGCTAGTGGTAGAGAGAGAGGAGAAAAGGCTAGTGGTAGAGAGAGAGAGGAGAACAGGCTAGTGATAGGGAGAGGAGAACAGGCTAGTAGTAGAGAGCAAGGAGAACAGGCTAGTGGTAGAGAGAGAGAGAGGAGAATAGGCTAGTGGTAGAGAGAGAGAGAGAGAGAGAGAGAGAGGAGAACAGGCTAGTGGTAGAGAGAGAGAGAGGGCCGCAAAGAGGGCCTCAACATGGAAGCCACACATACGCCCAGGTAGTGAGCGGGCAAACAGTCCCAACCCCCACTCTCACACTCGCCCAAGCCAATGGCATGTACCAGATGCTCAGCAGGCTCTGCTCACACTTACTGGCCTGAGGCCAAACCACGACCAAGAACATTGGACACTCTATGGAACAAAAAGCCTTCACTATATTATCCTGGAATATCCAAGGCCTGAGTTCATCTGCCTTTGGCCTAAAGAGCAGAAACCCGGACTTCACCAAAGAAATCGGTAATACAGACATTGTCATCCTGCAAGAAACCTGGTATAGAGGAGATGGACCCACTGGTTGCCCTCTAGGTTACAGAGAGCTGGTAGTCCCATCCACCAAACTACCAGGTGTGAAACAGGGAAGGGACTCAAGGGGTATGCTAATTTGGTATAGAGCAGACCTAACTCACTCCATTAAATTAATCAAAACAGGAACATTCTACATTTGGCTAGAAATTCAAAAAGAAATGATCCTAACAGAGAAAAATGTCCTCCTGTGTGCTACCTATATCCCCCCACTAGAATCCCCATATTTTAATGAAGACAGCTTCTCCATCCTGGAGGGGGAAATCAATCATTTCCAGGCCCAGGGACATGTACTAGTCTGTGGCGACCTAAATGCCAGAACCGGACAAGAACCTGACACCCTCAGCACACAGGGGGACAAACACCTGCCTGGAGGTGACAGCATTCCCTCCCACATATGCCCCCCTAGGCACAACTTTGACAACATAACCAACAAAAACGGGTCACAACTCCTGCAGCTCTGTCGCACGCTGGGTATGTACATAGTCAACGGTAGGCTTCGAGGGGACTCCTATGGTAGGTACACCTATAGCTCATCTCTTGGCAGTAGTACTGTAGACTACTTTATCACTGACCTCAACCCAGAGTCTCTCAGAGCGTTCACAGTCAGCCCACTGACACCCCTATCAGACCACAGCAAAATCACAGTCTACTTAAACAGAGCAATACTCAATCATGAGGCATCAAAGCCAAAGGAACTGAGTAACATTAAGAAATGCTATAGATGGAAGGAAAGCAGTTTGGAAACCTACCAAAAAACAATTAGGCAACAACAAATTCAATCCCTTTTATACAATTTCCTGGGTAAAACGTTCCACTGTAATAGTGAAGGTGTAAACTTGGCAGTAGAAAATCTTAACAGTATATTTGACCTCTCAGCTTCCCTATCAAATCTAAAAATCTCAAATAGAAAACCGAAGAAAATTAACAATAATGACAAATGGTTTGATGAAGAATGCAAAAATCTAAGAAAGAAATTGAGAAACCTGTCCAACCAAAAACATAGAGACCCGGAAAACCTGAGTCTACGCCTTCACTATGGTGAATCACTAAAACAATACAGAAATACACTACGGAAAAAGAAGGAACAGCATGTCAGAAATCAGCTCAATGCAATTGAAGAATCCATAGGCTCTAACCACTTCTGGGAAAATTGGAAAACACTAAAACAACAACACGAAGAATTATAAATCCAAAATGGAGATGTATGGGTAAACCACTTCTCCAATCTTTTTGGCTCTATAACAAAGAATAAAGAGCAAAAACATATACATGATAAAATACAGATCTTAGAATCAACTATTAAAGACCAGAAACCCACTGGATTCTCCAATTACATTGAAAGAGTTACAGGACAAAATAAAAACCCTCCAACCCAAAAAGGCGTTGATGGTATTTTTATTTTTTTTATTTTCACCTTTATTTAACCAGGTAGGACAGTTGAGAACACCTTTATTTAACCAGGTAGGACAGTTGAGAACACCTTTATTTAACCAGGTAGGACAGTTGAGAACACCTTTATTTAACCAGGTAGGACAGTTGAGAACACCTTTATTTAACCAGGTAGGACAGTTGAGAACACCTTTATTTAACCAGGTAGGCTAGTTGAGAACACCTTTATTTAACCAGGTAGGACAGTTGAGAACACCTTATTTAACCAGGTAGGACAGTTGAGAACACCTTTATTTAACCAGGTAGGACAGTTGAGAACACCTTATTTAACCAGGTAGGCTAGTTGAGAACACCTTTATTTAACCAGGTAGGACAGTTGAGAACACCTTTATTTAACCAGGTAGGACAGTTGAGAACACCTTTATTTTAACCAGGTAGGACAGTTGAGAACACCTTTATTTAACCAGGTAGGACAGTTGAGAACACCTTTATTTAACCAGGTAGGACAGTTGAGAACACCTTTATTTAACCAGGTAGGACAGTTGAGAACACCTTTATTTAACCAGGTAGGCTAGTTGAGAACACCTTTATTTAACCAGGTAGGCTAGTTGAGAACACCTTTATTTAACCAGGTAGGACAGTTGAGAACACCTTTATTTAACCAGGTAGGACAGTTGAGAACACCTTTATTTAACCAGGTAGGCTAGTTGAGAACACCTTTATTTAACCAGGTAGGACAGTTGAGAACACCTTTATTTAACCAGGTAGGACAGTTGAGAACACCTTTATTTAACCAGGTAGGACAGTGAGAACACCTTTATTTAACCAGGTAGGACAGTTGAGAACACCTTTATTTAACCAGGTAGGACAGTTGAGAACACCTTATTTAACCAGGTAGGCTAGTTGAGAACACCTTTATTTAACCAGGTAGGACAGTTGAGAACACCTTTATTTAACCAGGTAGGACAGTTGAGAACACCTTTATTTAACCAGGTAGGACAGTTGAGAACACCTTTATTTAACCAGGTAGGACAGTTGAGAACACCTTTATTTAACCAGGTAGGACAGTTGAGAACACCTTTATTTAACCAGGTAGGCTAGTTGAGAACACCTTTATTTAACCAGGTAGGCTAGTTGAGAACACCTTTATTTAACCAGGTAGGCTAGTTGAGAACACCTTTATTTAACCAGGTAGGCTAGTTGAGAACACCTTTATTTAACCAGG
This sequence comes from Oncorhynchus kisutch, assembly GCF_002021735.2. Classification (NCBI taxonomy): domain Eukaryota; kingdom Metazoa; phylum Chordata; class Actinopteri; order Salmoniformes; family Salmonidae; genus Oncorhynchus; species Oncorhynchus kisutch. The sequence continues at coordinate 1,571,618 of NC_034194.2, read as the reverse complement.
TAGGCTAGTTGAGAACAAGTTCTCATTTGCAACTGCGACCTGGCCAAGATAAAGCATAGCAGTGTGAGCATACAACAAAGAGTTACACATGGAGTAAACAATTAACAAGTCAATAACACAGTAGAAAACAAAGGGGGGGTCTATATACAATGTGTGCAAAAGGCATGAGGAGGTAGGCAAATAATTACAATTTTGCAGATTAACACTGGAGTGATAAATGATCAGATGTTCATGTACGGGTAGAGATATTGGTGTGCAGAAGAGCAGAAAAGTAAATAAATAAAAACAGTATGGGGATGAGGTAGGTGAAAAGGGTGGGCTATTTACCAATAGACTATGTACAGCTGCAGCGATCGGTTAGCTGCTCAGATAGCTGATGTTTGAAGTTGGTGAGGGAGATAAAAGTCTCCAACTTCAGCGATTTTTGCAATTCGTTCCAGTCACAGGCAGCAGAGTACTGGAACGAAAGGCGGCCAAATGAGGTGTTGGCTTTAGGGATGATCAGTGAGATACACCTTCTGGAGCGCGTGCTACGGATGGGTGTTGCCATCGTGACCAGTGAGCTGAGATAAGGCGGAGCTTTACCTAGCATAGACTTGTAGATGACCTGGAGCCAGTGGGTCTGGCGACGAATATGTAGCGAGGGCCAGCCGACTAGAGCATACAAGTCGCAGTGGTGGGTGGTATAAGGTGCTTTAGTGACAAAACGGATGGCACTGTGATAGACTGCATCCAGTTTGCTGAGTAGAGTGTTGGAAGCCATTTTGTAGATGACATCGCCGAAGTCGAGGATCGGTAGGATAGTCAGTTTTACTAGGGTAAGCTTGGCGGCTTGAGTGAAGGAGGCTTGTTGCGGAATAGAAAGCCGACTCTTGATTTGATTTTCGATTGGAGATGTTTGATATGAGTCTGGAAGGAGAGTTTGCAGTCTAGCCAGACACCTAGGTACTTATAGACGTCCACATATTCTAGGTCGGAACCATCCAGGGTGGTGATGCTAGTCGGGCATGCAGGTGCAGGCAGCGACCGGTTGAAAAGCATGCATTTGGTTTTACTAGCGTTTAAGAGCAGTTGGAGGCCACGGAAGGAGTGTTGTATGGCATTGAAGCTTGTTTGGAGGTTAGATAGCACAGTGTCCAAAGACGGGCCGAAAGTATATAGAATGGTGTCGTCTGCGTAGAGGTGGATCAGGGAATCGCCCGCAGCAAGAGCAACATCATTGATATACACAGAGAAAAGAGTCGGCCCGAGAATTGAACCCTGTGGCACCCCCATAGAGACTGCCAGAGGACCGGACAGCATGCCCTCCGATTTGACACACTGAACTCTGTCTGCAAAGTAATTGGTGAACCAGTCAAGGCAGTCATCCGAAAAACCGAGGCTACTGAGTCTGCCGATAAGAATATGGTGATTGACAGAGTCGAAAGCCTTGGCAAGGTCGATGAAGACGGCTGCACAGTACTGTCTTTTATCGATGGCGGTTATGATGTCGTTTAGTACCTTGAGTGTGGCTGAGGTGCACCCATGACCGGCTCGGAAACCAGATTGCACAGCGGAGAAGGTACGGTGGGATTCGAGATGGTCAGTGACCTGTTTGTTGACTTGGCTTTCGAAGACCTTAGATAGGCAGGGCAGGATGGATATAGGTCTGTAACAGTTTGGGTCCAGGGTGTCTCCCCCTTTGAAGAGGGGGATGACTGCGGCAGCTTTCCAATCCTTGGGGATCTCAGACGAGATGAAAGAGAGGTTGAACAGGCTGGTAATAGGGGTTGCGACAATGGTGGCAGATAGTTTCAGAAATAGAGGGTCCAGATTGTCAAGCCCAGCTGATTTGTACGGGTCCAGGTTTTGCAGCTCTTTCAGAACATCTGCTATCTGGATTTGGGTATCCTCAATGAAATGATCAAATATACAGACAACAAATTCCAATTGGCTATACTAAAACTCTTTAACATCATACTTAGCTCTGGCATCTTCCCCAATATTTGGAACCAAGGACTGATCACCCCAATCCACAAAAGTGGAGACAAATTTGACCCCAATAACTACCGTGGAATATGTGTCAACAGTAACCTTGGGAAAATCCTCTGCATTATTATTAACAGCAGACTCGTACATTTCCTCAATGAAAACAATGTACTGAGCAAATGTCAAATTGGCTTTTTACCAAATTACCGTACAACAGACCATGTATTCACCCTGCACACCCTAATTGACAACCAAACAAACCAAAACAAAGGCAAAGTCTTCTCATGCTTTGTTGATTTCATCAGAGTGAGAGGGATACAGATGCCAGAGCTAAGGATGATGTTAAAGAGTTTAAGAATAGCCAATTGGAATTTGTGGTCTGTATATTTTCTCATTTCATTGAGGATACCATCAACACCACAGGCCTTTTTTGGGTTGGAGGGTTTGTTTTCAATGTAATTGGAGAATCCAGTGGGATCTGGTGGTCTTTAATAGTTGACTCTAAGATTTGTATTTGATCATGTATATGTTTTGCTGTTTGTTCTTTGACAAAAAAGATTGGAGAAGTACCCATTCATCTCCATTTTGGATAGACAACTCCTCGTGTTGCTGTTTGTTTCGTGTTTTTTTGTTAGAGTCTATGGATTCTTCAATTACATTGAGCTGATTTCTGACATGCTGCTCCTTCTTTCTCCGTAGTGTATTTCTGTATTGTTTTAGTGATTCACCATAGTGAAGGCATGGGCTCAGGCTTTCTGGGTCACAATGTTTTTGGTTGGACAGGTTTCATACGGGGGAGGGAATGCTGTCACCTCCAGGTAGGTGTTTGTCCCCCTGTGTGCTGAGGGTGCCAGGTACTTGTTCAGTTCTGAGTTTTAGGTCGCAACGGACTAGTACATGTCCCTGGAAATGATTGATTTCCCCCTCTAGGATAGAGAAGTCTCTGTTGAGATAATTTCCTACAGAATTTCTAGCCAAATGTAAAATGTTCCTGTTTTGAATCATTTTAAATAATAGTTTTAAATAAAAGACTGAGTTAGGTCTGCTTTTTAACCACATTAGCATACCCCTTGAGTCCCTTCCCTGTTTCACACATGGTAGTGTGGTGGATGGGACTACCAGCTCTCTGTAACCTAGAGGCAACCAGTGGGTCCATCTCCTCTATACCATGTTTATTGTAGGATGACAGTGGCTGTATTTCTGATTTCTTTGATGAAGTCCAGGTTCCTGCTCTTTAGACCAAAGCCAGATTACCTCAGGCCTTGGATATTCCAGGATGAGATAGTGAAGGCTTTGTGTTCCATAAAGTCTCCAATGTTGTTCGTCGTGTGGTTTGGATTCAGACCAGTATGTGTGAGCAGAGCCTGCTGGGATAGTGGAAGACTGCTCTCTCTCCCTCTCCCTCTCCCTCTCTCCAACACGTCACACTCAAACTTTGCTCAGAGCATCGTGAGGATCATTTCAGTGTGTTAGGCTACTATTGTATGTCCAGAGTTTTCCCGACTTTCCAGACCAACAAAGACGCCATTGGGAAACACATTTGGGAAAATAACTGAGGTGAAAAACCACAGTGCCTGTGTGTTTGTTCCTTTTGTCCCATTTCTAAAGCTTTTGAGGACAACACAATGGCTTCATAGAGAAATGAGAGCTCTCCCCTCGCTGGAAAAAACACAACACTTATTTGTCTATTAGATCAGTGACAAGGAGAGGGAGCTGGAACTGTGACAGGGGGATGGAACACACAACACATGGGTCTTTGACCAGAACCAGGGCCACCGGAGGAGCCGGTCTCTAAAATGACCATCCGATGGGCCCTGTGGAAACAAAAGGCAGAGGCCCTACACACAGCAGTGGGTCCACTGTACTTCATGTGGAAGGACAAAAACCCACTTGGAGAGATAACGGCCATGTGTTTCATTTTCTTTAAGCAGCAAAGTGCATTCAAATGTAAACAATGTGCCTATTGAATCAAGGTTGTTTAAAAAAAAAGTCTTCACAGGGTCCCCCTTATTTGTGTCCCCATAGCAACCGAAACCATGCCCTCTGACCTCTTTGACCCCGCACGATGATTGGGCGAGGTAAGAGAGACAAGATAAGCGCATGATGGCGGAGATAAGATAAGATTGGTGGGCAGGTGGATAAGGTGCAAAACCCCGCTCTCTGTGCTCCAGCCATGTTTACCAAGTCGTCTGTTGATAAGATCAAAGCCTCTATCCCTCCATCCGCTGGCATGGGACTTTGTTCCCTGATTTTCTTGCTTTTCATAATAGACCATCAAAGGCAACACAAAGCTAGTCAGTCATCTGTCGCTAGACTAGGGTAGCAACCCAAATGAAACCCTATTCCTTATATTGTGGACTACGTCTTCTGGTGAAAAGTAGCGCACTACGTGGGGAATGGGGTGCTATTTCAGACACAGCCTAGGGCTGGCCAGACTGACTTCTTCTTGGCGCTCCACAATCAACCACTATTGTTAGATTAGCTTTGTACTCTACATACCCCCTCAGCCAGTGTTGATCTGTTAGTGTACCGTGCTAATGAACTGTTACTGGGTGATTATACAGACATGTATATATATATGTATATGGTTTATTACAGACTATATATACGGTCCTTCATAGAGACTGAATGGTGAAAGAAAAAGTGAGATATAGAGAGAGAATCAAAGAGAGAATGAGGGAAGGAATAATTGACTTGGAGTGAGAGAACTAGAGAGGTTAAGAGGAGAAGGAGAGATTTACTCATGGATGTGATTTGATTAGCATTGACGGGAATAAACAAAGAGTTTGGACATTTCCTAACATTGTTTACTGTATGCAAACCACCCAGAGAGCGAGAGAGAGTCTGTCTGTCTGTGTCTGTCTGTCTGTCAAAGAGAGAGGGGGGTACAGAGAGAGAGTGCGACACACAAAGAGTGAGAGAAAGAGAGATGGAGAGATGGGTACAGAGTGAGAGTGAGTTAGAGAGAAAGAAGAGATGGCTAGATGGGTACAGAGTGAGAGAGTTACAGAGCGAAAGAGATGGAGAGATGGGTACAGAGTGAGAGAGAGTTATGGAGAGAAAGAGAGATGGGAACAGAGTGAGAGAGTGTTACAGAGAGAAAAGAGAGATGGGTACAGGAGTGAGAGAGAAAGAGCGCTGGAGAGATGGGTACAGAGTGAGAGAGAGTTACAGAGAGAAAGAGAGATGGGTACAGAGTGAGAGAGTTACAGAGAGGGATACAGAGAGATGGGTACAGAGTGAGAGAGTTACAGAGAGGGATAAAGAGAGGAATGGGTACAGAGTGAGAGAGTTACAGGAGAGGGATAAAGAGAGATGGGTACAGAGTGAGAGAGTTACAGAGAGGGATAAAGAGAGATGGGTTACAGAGTGAGAGAGTTACAGAGAGGGATTACAGAGAGATGGGTACAGAGTGAGAGAGTTACAGAGAGGGATAAAGAGAGATGGGTATAGAGTGAGAGATTACAGAGAGGGATACAGAGAGATGGGTAAGAGTGAGAGAGTTCAGAGAGGGATAAAGAGAGATGGGTACAGAGTGAGAGAGTTACAGAGAGGGATAAAGAGAGATGGGTACAGAGTGAGAGAGTTACAGAGAGGGATAAAGAGAGCTGGGTATAGAGTGAGAGAGTTACAGAGAGGGATAAAGAGAGATGGGTACAGAGTGTGAGAGTTACAGAGAGGGGATAAGAGAGCTGGGTATAGAGTGAGAGAGTTACAGAGAGGGATAAAGGAGAGATGGGTACAGAGTGAGAGAGTTAAGAGAGGGATAAAGAGAGATGGGTACAGAGTGAGAGAGTTACAGAGAGGGATAAAGAGAGATGGGTATAGAGTGAGAGAGACTGAGACACAGTGAGAGATGGACACAGACAGGGATAGCAGAGAGAAAGAGAGTGACTGAGACAGTGAGAGATGGACACAGACAGGGATAGCCAGAGAGAAAGAGAGTGACTGAGACACAGTGAGAGATGGACACAGACAGGTATAGCAGAGAGAAAGAGAGTGACTGAGACACAGTGAGAGATGGACACAGACAGGTATAGCAGAGAGAAAGAGAGTGACTGAGACACAGTGAGAGATGGACACAGACAGGGATAGCAGAGAGAAAGAGAGTGACTGAGACACAGGTGAGAGATGGACACAGACAGGGATAGCAGAGAGAAAAGAGAGTGACTGAGACACAGATGCAGTGAGAGATGGACACAGACAGGGATAGCAGAGAGAAAGAGAGTGACTGAGACACAGTGAGAGATGGACACAGACAGGATAGCAGAGAGAAAGAGAGTGACTGAGACACAGTGAGAGATGGACACAGACAGGGATAGCAGAGAGAAAGAGAGTGACTGAGACACAGTGAGAGATGGACACAGACAGGGATAGCAGAGAGAAAGAGAGTTGACTGAGACACAGTGAGAGATGGACACAGACAGGGATAGCAGAGAGAAAGAGAGTGACTGAGACACAGATGCAGTGAGAGATGGACACAGACAGGGATAGCAGAGAGAAGAGAGTGACTGAGACACAGTGAGAGATGGACACAGACAGGGATAGCAGAGAGAAAGAGAGTGACTGAGACACAGTGAGAGATGGACACAGACAGGGATAGCAGAGAGAAAGAGAGTGACTGAGACACAGTGAGAGATGGACACAGACAGGGATAGCAGAGAGAAAGAGAGTGACTGAGACACAGATGCAGTGAGAGATGGACACAGACCAGGGATAGCAGAGAGAAAGAGAGTGACTGAGACACAGTGAGAGATGGAACACAGACAGGGATAGCAGAGAGAAAGAGAGTGACTGAGACACAGTGAGAGATGGACACAGACAGGGATAGCAGAGAGAAGAGAGTGACTGAGACACAGTGAGAGATGGACACAGACAGGGATAGCAGAGAGAAAGAGAGTGACTGAGACACAGATGCAGTGAGAGAATGGACACAGACAGGGATAGCAGAGAGAAAGAGAGTGACTGAGACACAGTGAGAGATGGACACAGACAGGATAGCAGAGAGAAAGAGAGTGACTGAGAAACAGTGAGAGATGGACACAGACAGGGATAGCAGAGAGAAAGAGAGTGACTGAGACAGTGAGAGATGGACACAGACAGGGATAGCAGAGAGAAAGAGAGTGACTGAGACAGTGAGAGATGGACACAGACAGGGATAGCAGAGAGAAAGAGAGTGACTGAGACACAGTGAGAGATGGACACAGACAGGTATAGCAGAGAGAAAGAGAGTGAATGAGACACAGTGAGAGATGGACACAGACAGGTATAGCAGAGAGAAGAGAGTGACTGAGACACAGTGAGAGATGGACACAGACAGGGATAGCAGAGAGAAAGAGAGTGACTGAGACACAGTGAGAGATGGACACAGACAGGGATAGCAGAGAGAAAGAGAGTGACTGAGACACAGTGAGAGATGGACACAGACAGGGATAGCAGAGAGAAAGAGGAGTGACTGAGACACCAGTGAGAGATGGACACAGACAGGGATAGCAGAGGAGAAAGAGAGTGACTGAGGACACAGTGAGAGTGGACACAGACAGGGATAGCAGAGAGAAAGAGAGTGACTGGAGACACAGTGAGAGATGGACACAGACAGGGATAGCAGAGAGAAAGAGAGTGACTGAGACACAGATGCAGTGAGAGATGGACACAGACAGGGATAGCAGAGAGAAAGAGAGTGACTGAGACACAGATGCAGTGAGAGATGGACACAGACAGGGATAGCAGAGAGAAAGAGAGTGACTGAGACACAGTGAGAGATGGACACAGACAGGGATAGCAGAGAGAAAGAGAGGTGACTGAGACACAGTGAGAGATGGACACAGACAGGGATAGCAGAGAGAAAGAGAGTGACTGAGACAGTGAGAGATGGACACAGACAGGGATAGCAGAGAGAAAGAGAGTGACTGGAGACACAGTGAGAGATGGACACAGACAGGGATAGCAGAGAGAAAGAGAGTGACTGAGACACAGTGAGAGATGGACACAGACAGGGATAGCAGAGAGAAAGAGAGTGACTGAGACACAGTGAGAGATGGACACAGACAGGTATAGCAGAGAGAAAGAGAGTGGACTGAGACACAGTGAGAGATGGACACAGACAGGGATAGCAGAGAAAAAGAGAGTGACTGAGACACAGTGAGAGATGGACACAGACAGGGATAGCAGAGAGAAAGAGAGTGACTGAGACAGTGAGAGATGGACACAGACAGGGATAGCAGAGAGAAAGAGAGTGACTGAGACACAGTGAGAGATGGACACAGACAGGGATAGCAGAGAGAAAGAGAGTGACTGAGACACAGATGCAGTGAGAGATGGACACAGACAGGGATAGCAGAGAGAAAGAGAGTGACTGAGACACAGATGCAGTGAGAGATGGACACAGACAGGGATAGCAGAGAGAAAGAGAGTGACTGAGACACAGTGAGAGATGGACACAGACAGGGATAGCAGAGAGAAAGAGAGTGACTGAGACACAGTGAGAGATGGACACAGACAGGGATAGCAGAGAGAAAGAGAGTGACTGAGACACAGTGAGAGATGGACACAGACAGGGATAGCAGAGAGAAAGAGAGTGACTGAGACACAGTGAGAGATGGACACAGACAGGGATAGCAGAGAGAAAGAGAGTGACTGAGACAGTGAGAGATGGACACAGACAGGGATAGCAGAGAGAAAGAGAGTGACTGAGACACAGTGAGAGATGGACACAGACAGGGATAGCAGAGAGAAAGAGAGTGACTGAGACAACAGTGAGAGATTGGACACAGACAGGGATAGCAGAGAGAAAGAGAGTGACTGAGACACAGTGAGAGATGGACACAGACAGGGATAGCAGAGAGAAAGAGAGTGACTGGGACCAGTGAGAGATGGACACAGACAGGATAGCAGAGAGAAGAGAGTGACTGGACACAGTGAGAGATGGACACAGACAGGATAGCAGAGAGAAAGAGAGTGACTGAGACACAGTGAGAGATGGGGACACAGACAGGGATAGCAGAGAGAAAGAGAGTGACTGAGACAGTGAGAGATGGACACAGACAGGGATAGCAGAGAGAAAGAGAGTGACTGAGACACAGTGAGAGATTGACACAGACAGGGATAGCAGAGAGAAGAGAGTGACTGAGACACAGATGCAGTGAGAGATGGACACAGACAGGGGATAGCAGAGAGAAAGAGAGTGACTGAGACACAGATGCAGTGAGAGATGGACACAGACAGGGATAGCAGAGAGAAAGAGAGTGACTGAAGACACAGTGAGAGATGGACACAGACAGGGATAGCAGAGAGAAAGAGAGTGACTGAGACACAGTGAGAGATGGACACAGACAGGGATAGCAGAGAGAAAGAGAGTGACTGAGACACAGTGAGAGATGGACACAGACAGGGATAGCAGAGAGAAGAGAGTGACTGAGACACAGTGAGAGATGGACACAGACAGGGATAGCAGAGAGAAAGAGAGTGACTGAGACACAGTGAGAGATGGACACAGACAGGGATAGCAGAGAGAAAGAGAGTGACTGAGACAGTGAGAGATGGACACAGACAGGGATAGCAGAGAGAAAGAGAGTGACTGAGACACAGTGAGAGATGGACACAGACAGGGATAGCAGAGAGAAAGAGAGTGACTGAGACACAGTGAGAGATGGACACAGACAGGGATAGCAGAGAAAGAGAGTGACTGAGACACAGTGAGAGATGGACACAGACAGGGATAGCAGAGAGAAAGAGAGTGACTGAGACACAGTGAGAGATGGACACAGACAGGGATAGCAGAGAGAAAGAGAGTGACTGAGACACAGTGAGAGATGGACACAGACAGGGATAGCAGAGAGAAAGAGAGTGACTGAGACACAGTGAGAGATGGACACAGACAGGGATAGCAGAGAGAAAGAGAGTGACTGAGACACAGTGAGAGATGGACACAGACAGGGATAGCAGAGAGAAAGAGAGTGACTGAGACACAGTGAGAGATGGACACAGACAGGGATAGCAGAGAGAAGAGAGTGACTGAGACACAGTGAGAGATGGACACAGACAGGTATAGCAGAGAGAAAGAGAGTGACTGAGACACAGTGAGAGATGGACACAGACAGGGATAGCAGAGAAAAAGAGAGCGACTGAGACACAGTGAGAGATGGACACAGACAGGGATAGCAGAGAGAAAGAGAGTGACTGAGACACAGTGAGAGATGGACACAGACAGGGATAGCAGAGAAAAAGAGAGCGACTGAGACAGTGAGAGATGGACACAGACAGGGATAGCAGAGAGAAAGAGAGTGACTGAGACACAGTGAGAGATGGACACAGACAGGGATAGCAGAGAGAAAGAGAGTGACTGAGACACAGTGAGAGATGGACACAGACAGGGATAGCAGAGAGAAAGAGAGTGACTGAGACACAGTGAGAGATGGACACAGACAGGGATAGCAGAGAGAAAGAGAGTGACTGAGACACAGTGAGAGATGGACACAGACAGGGATAGCAGAGAGAAAGAGAGTGACTGAGACACAGTGAGAGATGGACACAGACAGGGATAGCAGAGAGAAAGAGAGTGACTGAGACACAGTGAGAGATGGACACAGACAGGGATAGCAGAGAGAAAGAGAGTGACTGAGACACAGATGCAGTGAGAGATGGACACAGACAGGGATAGCAGAGAGAAAGAGAGTGACTGAGACACAGTGAGAGATGGACACAGACAGGGATAGCAGAGAGAAAGAGAGTGACTGAGACACAGTGAGAGATGGACACAGACAGGGATAGCAGAGAGAAAGAGAGTGACTGAGACAGTGAGAGATGGACACAGACAGGGATAGCAGAGAGAAAGAGAGTGACTGAGACACAGTGAGAGATGGACACAGACAGGGATAGCAGAGAGAAAGAGAGTGACTGAGACACAGTGAGAGATGGACACAGACAGGGATAGCAGAGAGAAAGAGAGTGACTGAGACACAGTGAGAGATGGACACAGACAGGGATAGCAGAGAGAAAGAGAGTGACTGAGACACAGTGAGAGATGGACACAGACAGGGATAGCAGAGAGAAAGAGAGTGACTGAGACACAGTGAGAGATGGACACAGACAGGGATAGCAGAGAGAAAGAGAGTGACTGAGACACAGTGAGAGATGGACACAGACAGGGATAGCAGAGAGAAAGAGAGTGACTGAGACACAGTGAGAGATGGACACAGACAGGGATAGCAGAGAGAAAGAGAGTGACTGAGACACAGTGAGAAATGGACACAGACAGGTATAGCAGAGAGAAAGAGAGTGACTGAGACACAGTGAGAGATGGACACAGACAGGTATAGCAGAGAGAAAGAGAGTGACTGAGACACAGTGAGAGATGGACACAGACAGGGATAGCAGAGAGAAAGAGAGTGACTGAGACACAGTGAGAGATGGACACAGACAGGGATAGCAGAGAGAAAGAGAGTGACTGAGACACAGTGAGAGATGGACACAGACAGGGATAGCAGAGAGAAAGAGAGTGACTGAGACACAGTGAGAGATGGACACAGACAGGGATAGCAGAGAGAAAGAGAGTGACTGAGACACAGTGAGAGATGGACACAGACAGGGATAGCAGAGAGAAAGAGAGTGACTGAGACACAGTGAGAGATGGACACAGACAGGGATAGCAGAGAGAAAGAGAGTGACTGAGACACAGTGAGAGATGGACACAGACAGGGATAGCAGAGAGAAAGAGAGTGACTGAGACACAGTGAGAGATGGACACAGACAGGGATAGCAGAGAGAAAGAGAGTGACTGAGACACAGTGAGAGATGGACACAGACAGGTATAGCAGAGAGAAAGAGAGTGACTGAGACACAGTGAGAGATGGACACAGACAGGGATAGCAGAGAAAAGAGAGCGACTGAGAAACAGTGAGAGATGGACACAGACAGGGATAGCAGAGAGAAAGAGAGTGACTGAGACACAGTGAGAGATGGACACAGACAGGGATAGCAGAGAGAAAGAGAGTGACTGAGACACAGTGAGAGATGGACACAGACAGGGATAGCAGAGAGAAAGAGTGACTGAGACACAGTGAGAGATGGACACAGACAGGATAGCAGAGAGAAAGAGAGTGACTGAGACACAGTGAGAGATGGACACAGACAGGGATAGCAGAGAGAAAGAGAGTGACTGAGACACAGTGAGAGATGGACACAGACAGGGATAGCAGAGAGAAAGAGAGTGACTGAGACACAGTGAGAGATGGACACAGACAGGGATAGCAGAGAGAAAGAGAGTGACTGAGACACAGTGAGAGATGGACACAGACAGGGATAGCAGAGAGAAAGAGAGTGACTGAGACACAGTGAGAGATGGACACAGACAGGGATAGCAGAGAGAAAGAGAGTGACTGAGACACAGTGAGAGATGGACACAGACAGGGATAGCAGAGAGAAAGAGAGTGACTGAGACACAGTGAGAGATGGACACAGACAGGGATAGCAGAGAGAAAGAGAGTGACTGAGACACAGTGAGAGATGGACACAGACAGGGATAGCAGAGAGAAAGAGAGTGACTGAGACACAGTGAGAGATGGACACAGACAGGGATAGCAGAGAGAAAGAGAGTGACTGAGACACAGTGAGAGATGGACACAGACAGGGATAGCAGAGAGAAAGAGAGTGACTGAGACACAGTGAGAGATGGACACAGACAGGGATAGCAGAGAGAAAGAGAGTGACTGAGACACAGTGAGAGATGGACACAGACAGGGATAGCAGAGAGAAAGAGAGTGACTGAGACAGTGAGAGATGGACACAGACAGGGATAGCAGAGAGAAAGAGAGTGACTGAGACAGTGAGAGATGGACACAGACAGGGATAGCAGAGAGAAAGAGAGTGACTGAGACACAGTGAGAGATGGACACAGACAGGGATAGCAGAGAGAAAGAGAGTGACTGAGACACAGTGAGAGATGGACACAGACAGGGATAGCAGAGAGAAAGAGAGTGACTGAGACACAGTGAGAGATGGACACAGACAGGGATAGCAGAGAGAAAGAGAGTGACTGAGACACAGTGAGAGATGGACACAGACAGGGATAGCAGAGAGAAAGAGAGTGACTGAGACACAGTGAGAGATGGACACAGACAGGGATAGCAGAGAGAAGAGAGTGACTGAGACACAGTGAGAGATGGACACAGACAGGGATAGCAGAGAGAAAGAGAGTGACTGAGACACAGTGAGAGATGGACACAGACAGGGATCAGAGAGAAAGCGAGTGACTGAGACACAGTGAGAGATGGACACAGACAGGGATAGCAGAGAGAAAGAGAGTGACTGAGACACAGTGAGAGATGGACACAGACAGGGATAGCAGAGAGAAAGAGAGTGACTGAGACACAGTGAGAGATGGACACAGACAGGGATAGCAGAGAGAAGAGAGTGACTGAGACACAGTGAGAGATGGACACAGACAGGGATAGCAGAGAGAAAGAGAGTGACTGACACAGTGAGAGATGGACACAGACAGGGATAGCAGAGAAAAGAGAGTGATTGAGACACAGTGAGAGATGGACACAGACAGGGATAGCAGAGAGAAATGGAGAAACTGAATATGTTTTAGAACCCACTTGAACATACAATGGAATATAGGACATAAAACACCTTTTATCC